>NC_053156.1:113313028-113337490 GCF_016835505.1 Polypterus senegalus
TTTTCCGATCTACCTGTATTGTTTAAATGGCACTTTTACCACCGCAATATGGCGGACGCGTGACTTATCGTGTCAACTGGGCAACACAGTGAATACGGCGTCTATCTATATATGTCTATATTTTCCGTAGCCTGCTACAGGAAGGTACTCTCTCAACCATTGGCATTGGTTTCGGCTCCTTTCTATTTTCATTATACTGCGACAGTGGTTTCCTAAGCCTTTGTTATACTGAATTCCTCTCTCACCGTTTCCGTTCTATTCTTACACCACCAGTATGCTATGGGCTTGCTAGTAATATAAATTTTGATTATTTGAGCAGCCAATTGCCTGTTAGAAGACAATTACAACAGTGGAACTGGTACTCTGCACAATTAGTCCTTTAAATCAAGAAATGATCACCAAAGAAAAAAAAATATTGGTGTGGGTATCCAGCAATGGTGTCAGTTTCAACAAAAGACACATCAAAGACACAAAGTTACAGTTACAGGCAACTCTATATTTTTCTGGCATGAGTGAGTTTATATGTGTTTCCTGCATCGTGAAAATTCTGCCAACATTAGCTTCAACCTTACATAAACTTGATAAAACAGATCCAGAAGGGTTGGGCAAAACTATCAGGGTGAATGCATGAAATCATAAAACTAAAAGCAACAAGAGTGCAAAGGGTGCTGTCGTTAGTGGGCAAATGACAGAAAGGGCTCAGTGCTCTACAGAATGCACCACTACAAAATTCAGCTTGCACAAAACATTTGTCTAACTTTTGTGCTTTTTAATTCTGTATTAGAACAATTGGCACGACCAAAGTTGAAAACATTTTGATCTTTTAATAAAAATGAACAACAAAAGCAGGGATAAATTGCTTTTAAAATGAGGTTTGTTTAATTTTTAGTGCAACTGTATAAATTGGGTTGTAAATATTTCTGTTATTTTGCCTTCAAATTAGATTTTATTTCTTTCCCACAAAAATGGCTATGCCGTTTTATCCTATAAGCTTGAAATGGAAGACAAAATTGTGAATGTGCCACATTTCAGCTTCTGCAGTGAAGCGTGGTGGCTCAGAAATAGAACTCTAAGCACAAAGTTGCAGTTCAGCTACTTTCTCTGACCTACAGTGTACATATGTAGGTAGTTACAGGATATATCTGTATTTGAGCAGCCTTTGTGTTTTCTATAGAAAAGCACACATAAAACAGAGGCTGTTGGCTGCTTCTGTTAAACATGTTGTTAAAAACTTTGCTAGATTTTGTTTTTAAACATTCAGTATCATCTCAATTTCATTGCTGAAGGAAAATGAAAAATACTAGTCAATTTAAAAGTGCATTACATAACAAAATGAACTAAAAAAATTTAACTGGCATCAAGGCATATTTTTCTTTCCTCCATTCTTCTGTTAAAGGAAAAAAGAAACAAATGCTTTTAAATGTTTTCAATTAAATTAAACAAGTACATTATTGTGTACAAAGACAATAATGCTTTTGGAAAAAGAATATTGTATTGTAGTTTGGATGCTAAATATCTGAGATGTATTACAATAAAACAACTGATGACAGCATTCCATTATTGTACTCCAGCACAGCTGATGTGACATACTGAAGTAAAATAAAAAATGAGCTTATAAATAATGGCTCCCAGTTATACACACACAGTCAAACTAATATATAGAAATTACTTGGCACAAAAACAACCAATATACAAAATAAAGCCAAATATAATTTTCAGGTTTCAGAGTTGTAGTAATGATTTGTTTATGGAAATTTCCTTTCTAGATGAATAATAATATTAGCAAACTTACAATAATGTTCAGAGATATTGCAAATTTTAGTAACAAATTCTGACTTTGTCAGTGTAGGTAACTGTATCATAAACTTTCTCTTACTTTGTAA
Source organism: Polypterus senegalus (assembly GCF_016835505.1). NCBI lineage: Eukaryota > Metazoa > Chordata > Cladistia > Polypteriformes > Polypteridae > Polypterus > Polypterus senegalus. The sequence continues at coordinate 113,314,912 of NC_053156.1, forward strand.
TTTCTGGCCTTCATGAAAATATGTAAACTGCTGGATTTAAACATAAGATCTTTTTTTGAGCTATAAAGTGAAGTAATATCAACCATTACTCAAATTCTTTCCATTTTCACAGGTATATTATGATATGAGTCTGCATAATAATCATCCTGTAGAGGCAATGACTCACAAGACAGGCTGAACTCACAGTTAACTAACTTCTGTCTTGAACTTATCAAAACAAGCAAAAATAAGGTGATCTACTTTAGTACTACTTTAAAAGATAAAAGCCCATAATATGTCATTACTAATTCACTGTTTTGACACATTTTTGGTTTGTACACTGAGAAAATTCATAAAATTTGCATCAATTCAGTGCTGTTAATAGTGGTGAAATAGTAAAAAATGAGAAGTCTATGTCTGAGACAGCGATGCATTTCTATCATTCCAATCGTGGACCAACGATTGTCTGTTTTGATTTAACACCATAGATGACAGTTATGTTCACTAGGAAGTTTATGGATAGGCATTATAATTAAAATTAATATCATCTGGATTAGAAGACATTTAAAATCCTCTATATATAAATGATGTTTTATTCTATATGAAAAACTATAGTTTGATATATTTGCAACAGAAAATGAAAAAAAATTGCAGATTGTCTGCTTTCTTTTCACTGCATAATGCACTATACATTTCTACAATGAAAAGCCATAGTTTATTAATAGTTTTTTTTTAAATTCTTCTCCTCATTATTGATGATGTCCTCCAGCCAACATTATCAACTATACAGCATAAGTTGTTGTAAATGTAATATGCAATCCCCTTTAATATTAGTTCTTTGTTTTGTGAATGCTGACTACACTGCTCATTATTCTTCTTACCTATACATCTATTATATCCATCTGTGTATATTTTTATTGATAAATTGTTTTTTAGGCCACAGCCCAGAACCATCGTTGCTTTGAAGATGAACAGCAGAGCCTTAAATGCATTTCCACTAGTGGTTTTAACTTCAGCACAATCCAAGAAATTTTAGGCCATCTGAGCAAGTGATGTTTATATCCTGATGACTGAGCAAATCATTTAACTACTTAAAGGAATCACTGTTCTACTTCCCATTCAATCTATTTCAAAATCAGTTTTATAAACTTGAACTTTCTGGTATAGAATAAGGGGCATAGTCTATCCAAAACGCAACAAAGGAAACTACCAGTAGACAGAATGCTAATCCATAATAGAACATAATCACACACAATGGGTGTCTGTCCAATAGTATGTCCTTGGACGAACTGGGGAAAAAGATCCCTTGGAGTGATTAGACAGACTGCATCTGTCATGATCTGGCTTTTTAAAAATATTTTTATAGTCTTTTCCTTGGTCTCTAAAAATATTTCATACGTTGTTTTGTGGATTGTACAGGTCAAGGTACAAATATTATTGCTCCACTGTGCCATTTTGTTTTTGTAATGGCCACAGCCATTTTGTGATTTTTGTTGTCTTTGTTGCCAGGCACTTTCTAGGTAAGGTCAACCAGTAGTGTGCAGCACATGACAACATGTGGTCAAACGAATAAAGGTCAGCACCAGACACTTCCTTGTTTGACGATTTTGTGAAAATCTTAGCATTCTATTTGTGTGGTTGATTTAAAAGATGTTTAGTTACAAACTATCTTCTGTCCCTGATGGCAATTTAACTCTTTTCCTTTATATCCAGTTATGCATATTAATCTGGCTTCTGACCCATTTAATCCATTCCTTTACTATAATTCCCATTACACACCCTGAGCTTCTTATCTATCTACCCAATTTTAACCTTAGCTTGCTTTTTGACCTTGCTCTTTCTTCTAATTCCAGATTTTAATGAATACTGCTGCGACTCTGTGCAGTCAGTACAGCACCATTGCCTCAAATGGATCTAAAAGCCAAGAGTTACAGGTATATGCTACCAATGATTGCTTGTCATTTTATGTTATTCATGCCATATGTCCATACCATCTTAACCAACTTAGGCATGTAACAACTGATCCAAAGCACACAGAATTTTAACTGCAACAGATACTAAAGTAATTTTCCACCAACAATGGCCATTTTTTATCTGTTACTAACCTTTCATTGTTTGTAGTGATGCCAAGCAAACATTTTTAATCTCATGGTTTCAATGAGAATGGAGATCACAAAATTCCTGCTACAATGGGCTTCAACAAGGCAACAACATCAAAATATCCATGAAAACACCTCAAATGAAAATCGTATAAATCCAAATACAAGGTATCCAGCTGTATGCTCCTAATGTCCTAAACACATATGTTTTGGCTAAAATATTGCTCATATAGCACTTCTGAAAAATGTTCTTATGCATGGCAGAGAAATACATTCAAGTTGGATTAAACTTTTGAATTGAATTTCATCCCCCTTCCCCACCTCCCCATAACAACTCATTTCATTAGCCAGGAGACCACCCCAGTAATAGTATCAATGCTGCAGAGTGTAGTTGGAGGAAGGTGTACAATTAAAGATTAAAAAGTATGAGAAATGCAAATGAAAACATTGCCAAGTGGAAAACACACCTAAGCAGAAAGTGAATTTAACAGCGCATTTTCACAAACTGCCTATCAAAACCCACAAATACTGAAAGTGCAGATTAACAACCAACCAACAAATGAGGAGAGGAGTGGTATCCAACCCACTATAACCCACTATATCCTAACTACAGGGTCAAGGGGTCTACTGGAGCCAATCCCAGCAAACACAGAGCATGGCAGGAAACAAACCCCGGGCAGGGCGCCAGCCCACCACAGGCAATTAATTTAAGATTTTTTTTTTCATGTGCCTTGTGATTGATCGTGTTTTATACAAATATAGTTTTATTGATTTTTAACATTATTTTGTATTTCAGTCAGTCTTTATGTTCTCTGTGTTCATTTTGTTGAGCCAACATTATGTGAGGCCTCTTAATGATGCAACTCTGGGACCAGTGCTATTTAAGAGCCAGCAGTGCATGAAATGGCTGTTTCAACACTGAGTTGGTATCTGACTTTTGATATTACATTTCCTATTGGACTCCTGGGCTTATAGATATGTAAATTTTGTTTATAGACACTGTTTTTTTGTAGTGGATTTGTTCACTTGAAGTTTTTTATTTCATTTTTTTCTTTGTTTCTGCCTTTGCTTTCTTTTGCAATCTGTTTTTTAGAACCTTAATAAATCTTTAAAAATTAAAGGATCATTGTTTACTATTCTCATTTTTTAATATAATATTAACAATGCAACATAAATATTAAAAAGCAGTTTTTCAGTAAAACTGAAGGAAACTGCTTTTCAAAAAAGTCTGTGAAATTACTTTGGTCTCCTATTTTTAATGTGTTAACAAGTGGAAAGAAATCAAATCAATTCTGGCTCTTCTTCACAAATTCTGTTTTTCAGAATGGGTTTCAAATATTAAGACAGTGACCCTACCTCTGATGGTGGTTGTGTGAGTATGTTTGAGCCCTGTGATGGGCTACTACCCTGTCTGGGATTTATTCTCACCTTAGACCTAATGCTTCTAGGAAAGGCTTTGGCAACATGTGAATCTGTAAAAGAAAATGCCAGTTGAATCAATATTATTTATATAATCATTTAAAAACTGATAAGTGAGGTCCTGACCAGTATGCACCAAATTTAACATGTGCTTAATCAAACTTGGAGTCATGGAGGTTGAAGTCTAACTTTAAAGTATAGACTGCAATACAAGACCAGCCCTGAACATAAGACCAGTCCAAAAGACATATACTGTACTCTATTTTCTGTTCAGCCAATTTAGAATCATAGATTAGGATAACCCCCACGTCCTTGTAATGTGGAAGAAAAAACAACAGAAATGGTAGGAAGTCTAAACAAAATCTAAGCCAAGTTTCCTGGAGGTGCAAGATAGCAGTATAGCATTACCATACAGCCTCTTGTCTATGTGTGAGGATAAATAATTAAGGAAAAACTTCTTGTTGTCACCCTAAAAAATCATATATGCTGCAGAAAAGTATATATATACATATATATATATATATATATGCTGTATGTGTATACTGTATATATATAGATATATAGATATACTGTAGATATACAGTATATAAAGTATATATATATACATACAGAAAAAACGGTGAGAGCATTACTGCTTAGCTCCTTTTTTAATTTGCTAGTCTATATATCCACTACTTTCAAGAAGACTTTTTCCCGCAATGTAATACTTGAAGTATGTCATCTCGATCAATCTCAAGTTTAAAAATAGGAAAGAATTAAAAATTAGACAGATATGATGAAACAAGAAAGAGTGAGTGAACATTTTGTGATGACTCATTTAGATTGTATTTTGCACTATTTAAAAAATGTAACACAAGGTCATTTAGAAAGGTGTGATGCATTAAATCTAGGCAAGTCAGTAAATCGATGAAAGCATTTCTACTTGAATTAAAATGGTAATGCAGGTGTGATTTTTACTGGTCTTTATTGTAATATATGACTGGTTAATCTACTATATCGAGCACTTATATCTTATAAGGTAATACAGCCATACCCAAAAATATTACATCACACAAAATATGTATGCATAGAGTGTTCAGGAAAGTGAATGGCTTTGATAAATTATTCCAGTTATACCTTTAAACTGAAGTGTATGGTGGAGAGGCAAGGAATCTCAAATCCCACATAAAATTTCAACAAAATTATTTATGTGAAACAATAAATGGAGAATCAAGATTTTATGGACAGATGAGAGAATAATCAACATGTTTATTCTAAATGTTATAAGTCAACACCAGCAGTCAGTGCTTCCAAAACTTTAAACTATGTTGAAAGTTAATTACCCATCACTGTCTCACTTAGTGAATCACGACAAACCAATAATCTGGTAGGCCTCCAAATGAGGAAATACATAAAATAACTGTCAGACTTTTACATTAGTGTGCAAAGTATCATCACATAAATAAATAAAGGAAAAGAAAAGTGAGTATAGTTGAGTGTGGCATCATGTTTTTTAAGATGCTTCTAATCAGGTGGTTTAAAAAAATGCCAGGGCTTAGTATAGGAACAGTACTGCATAAGCTAATATATGGGTTCAAATAAATTTAGTCAGCTGAAGAAGCTGAAAGTGAATGAAAATGAATTTTCTATAAAACAATTAACAAAACTTATTAAAAATTCAAGAGTTAAATGGCCTGGTCATGCTTACCTTAATACAAAAGAAATACATGCCATGAATTCAAAATTTATGTCTGTCAAAGATACCTAACTAAAAGAACAGAGTTACAATAACTTTTCTAATAATAATATGAAAATGGCATAATGCCAATGCAGTTTTTGCTGATATGTACAACAGCTATTTTCACCCATGAATATGTACATTACTCATCAAAGCTTTAATAAAAAAATTTCCAAAAGCATTAAGTGTAAGTTATAAAATCAGCCCTGGATGGGGTGCCAGCCTACTGCAGAGAACACCCACACATATAGCAATACACACTGGGCCAGATTAGAGCCTACACAAAACTAGACACTGGAGTACACATTGAAAACTCCACGTGCAAATTCCAGAGACAGTGCTCAGATCAAGAACCCAGTACCCTCGAGCTGTGCCACTCTAAATTACTAATTAGAGATTCGATTAAATTGTAATTATTGTAAGGGAGGACTATTTTTGCAGAAAATACACACTGCCTATATGGTTTACCTAAAGTTTGATTGCTTATGAAGAAACCTTGTTGGTCATTTTGAAGTCAATACCTGTTGAGTGGCAGATGGGTAATTCTGGGGAACCTAAAGGTGAGAGCACTTTCATGTGTTTGTGGAACAGCCTGAAATTGGTGCTGTGGTTGGCTTATCAGTAGATGATATCTTTACATTCATGCAGGTTGGGAGCATGCACTGACCAGGGTGCATTGCACCCACCATATGATGAACCACTTGGGTTGGAACCCGAGTACAGCCATGCAACAAATGACAACTTGGCACCACAGAGAGGAACCTTTATATGTACATTATAAGATTCCCATTTATTAGATTCTAAAACCATTCCCCCCTCACAGTAAGACACAGTAAGCCTAAATCACCATGACACAATTCCTGTGACAGACAACTTCAATAACTATTTATGTTCTTTTGTACTGTGGCAGCGGCCCATGGAGTCGTACTCGTTGCTATGCAGAATGTTGATGGTATGCTGTAAAACCTGTTCCTTTACACCGCTTCATTAAGATCTGGACAGTATGTTTACTTGATACTTAAAAGTTTGTATACCACACAATACCTCTAAGCAAATGCTATAGATTTTCTTGAATGACAGTAACTTCTTATACCAGCTACAAAAACACTCTGAATAAATGGGCTAATTTTACAGTTGCTATCAATTATTAGAGAGCCCTTTAAACATCCACTATTTGTTAAAAATATTAACTTTTATCTATAATAATAAGGAAACCATAAAATGCTCATGTTAGATGTCTGAGATAAAAGAAAATCAAGTACAGAAAAAACAGACAAATGTTAACCATTTACATTTGTAAAAAGGGGTCACACATCCCAGTCTTTTTTTAATAATGTCATGCTACAAAAAAATATATTTTTTTAATTTAAGTGTAAAATATTACATATGTTACACATACAGTCCAGAGATACACCCAGAGCACAAGAACTGGTGTGAATTATCAGTCAACAGCAACCTTAGCTTAGTGGATACCATACTGGACTATAAGCAAGCCAGGCCGTCAGTTCAACTGTAACCACTGAATCGTTCTGTAGCTCCAAAGAAGACAAATGATATGACATTGTTTCAATTGCTGAAATATGAAAACAACGTAGTTGTGATTTGTACATTACCTTGTGTTTTTTTCATCGTGGTACTCATATATTAGTCCATTTACAGTTTTCTTCTAGAAATTCAATATTTGGGCTGCTCCTGCTAAATATTACTCTCCACCTTTGAGTTTCATATTAACTTATGATACTAGCAAGATTCTTTTTGCTACAATTCACATTGGTTTATTAAAACAAGCATTAACTGCATGTGGCATTTTAGCAAATTCAGTTCATCAAAAACAAGTAGTATTAAGGCACATGCACATTTTAAGATTACCTGCTATAGTAAGGCTCCATTTGTAGAACTCAAATGTGTCATTAATGAAATGACTGACAACATCCATGGCTTCAACCACACAAACTATTAGAGTAAGGCCTATAAATATTAAAGAAAATAATATTGTTAGTCTGCTTTTATTATATCTTTAATATTAACAATAAGTCACATATGTACTGTATATTCTGCAGTTTTTTTCAGCATCTCCTTTTCAACAAAATTAAGAGTAACTGTGCTATACTGCAAAAGCACCCATGACCTGAGCATGACAGTTTGTGTTTCTCCAGGTCTCCATAGCTCTAGGGATAGTGGTAGTTAAAGTAAGATCTTCATACATAATACAAGCCTGCAAAGGGCTTACTTAGCACTCTGTTCAGCGTTCAAAAAGCAGTTTTAAAATACAGATGGATAAATATGAACTTCTGTTGGACCCATGGTTGAAAACATTTTTTACAATTTACATTTGGATACAATAATGTGCATAAACTTTTCTAATATACATATTCATTGATTTACACATAATTAACACGTAAAATGATTATTTATTATTTTACAATAAGACCCCATGCTGTGCTTCTTGCTGTCAGGTTAGACCATACTTCCAATGCAATACCGCCTAAGTGGTTAAGTGGTTATAGAAAATGAATACTCTAAAAAAATTAAGGTGCTAAAAATAACACACTGCTAAGCACTCAAGCATTCGTTTTACTTATTAATCTAAGTCTATTCATTCTTTTTGATTCAAAATAATTCAAGGTATCTGCATTGTATTTTACAAGCAGGCAAATAAGGTCTAAAGCTATAATAAATAATTTTCTCTAAAGATCTGTTTTTTCTGTTTAATCTAATTCCCTTATGATGTCTCTATGCAGAGACACACACACACATAAATCCCTGAGAGGGAGACAAGTTTGCAGTTTTTGATGCATGCTATATACAAAGTATTATACTGCCCAGCCTGAAGAATTAACCTCTGACAAAGGTAGGGAGTTCTCATACAATCCACCAGCTCTCTATTATCCAAACCAGAAGTTATTATTCTTATTATGTGTCTGAGGGGTTGTTGTATGTTTATTATTATTATTATATTATTTCCTTCAGCTTCTGTTGTTTTAATTTTCCCATGGGAACACATAAAGTATATTTTTCAATGGCTAATGTGTGAAGATACTTTAAACCAGAAATTAGAGAAGTGCTATGAAAGCATAAAGATTTATTCTGGGAAGACAATATAAAAGAACTTGAGAAAGAAATGTTTGTAATGTTAACCATTGATATGTAAATAGTGTATAGTAAAAGCAGATATTGCTGCAAGCTATTTTTTTTTCACATTGATAAAATAAGTTAAATGTAATATTAATTGGACCTGAATACCAAATACAATATACATTTGAGTGCCTATCAGTGTGGTCCATTGACCTGCATTAGGTCAGATAGATGTGATGAGATAATCAGTTTATCACTTGTTAAGAACAATTCAGCAGCGACCCTTTCAAGAGTACAATAAGCTTGTTTATTAGTTCTATGTACGAGTTGTTTGTGATTCCCAGGAGACGAAGCATGTTTATAACGATTTATTTTGACGCGTCTTCACAACAAACGCACACAGAAACGAAATCTGCAACGCTATAATTAACCTCGCTAATCTCAGCTGTTGGTATCACATACAAAACGGTAAAACAGCACATACAACTACCAAGGATAGCTCTTATCTGATACAAATTGCGGGCTCTGTCCAGCACAAAGCTGCTTCAGTATGTCAGCAGGATTTCTTTTTTTTCCTCCCACGAGACATAAGCTTAATTCCAAATTGAGAATGGAGCCTCTGATTAATGTACAATTGTGTGGCCTGTAATTATATATATATATACAGTATGCGTGCAGAATATAGAATCTATATGGATAAATATACTGTATACTGATATACTGCACATATATATGTGTGTGTCTGTGCAATTGTGGTATTCTGATAACAAACGCGTATTAATTCGTAGCCATTCACCATAAAGAACATTTTCATTTTTACAGTATCCTGCAAACTATACGTGCATTGAAAACGCTGAAAGAAAAATTTCCGTGGCTTTAAATGCTCCAGTCATGTTTCCTGTATGCGACTCTAAAACGTAATTGCTATCACAATACATAATTAACTATAATAAGGTAATAATGTATTGGATAAAGTCTATTTAGCACGAATTTCGCATATATCCAGCACGCCATACAAACGATTTCATAATGTATTATGGAAACGCCAATTTGCAAAGCTCACCATCGCTAATTCTATCTATCCTCTTACGGACAAACTGCTGCAGAACATTAGAGAGGGTCACGTCAAATGCAAGGACATAAATCACACAAATGCACTGCCTTTTTCCAACAAAATAAAATAAAAACCCAAGAACATTTTTTTACAAAGCAAAATGCGACAGTCGAACACCTTACCTGGCAGGAATCAGAAGATCTCCTTATGACATTCAACGCAAGGTCAGTGTAAAAAAAATCACAATATTCAAAATACAATCTTCTCCCGTGTTAAAAATAAAAATAGAATTCAGAAAACTAATAAAAATAAGACAAGATTGGCGAACCGTTTATTTCGGACCATGTGACCGTCGTTCTGCAGAGTAAGAGATAAAAAGAGGAGGGGGAAAAAGCCAAGCCGACACTGTCTCTTTCAGATCCGACAGTGGAGGATTTACTGCTCCCGAGGCAAGAGAGCTTGACGGAGTAGGCGAATGGCAAGCGAAAAGAAAGCGCATGCGCGTAACCGGAGCGTCCCTCGGGACAGCGGAGGCGCTTACAAGATCCCCCAACATCAACGGTTGTCACTGCTGAGCAAAGGAGAGTCTCTCTCTCTCTCTCTCTCTCTCTGCCCTTCTCATAAGAAGTGCGCGAACACTGGCGCGTAAATGTGTGCATTCCGTGTCTCCTGAATTTAAAAAGCAAAAGAAAGACATTCCGGTGGGATCTTTTAAATTACTAAAATGTTCATTTTCTCTCTCTGTTTGCCTATCTTGCAGTCATTCCCTGTAAAAAAGTGGATTTTCTTCGACAGTTTCTTAATTTTCATATATGTAACCATTCCACCTTGCCAATGTTTTTTTCCGCTTCCTTTTGCCTTTATTGCAATTAATTGAGTTTGAAAAATTCTAGAATGTTTCTATTTCATAGTAGTTTTCATTCACATACTTTTTTACAGCAACATTGGCAGTGTCACTCACATGGTTATAGAACGCAGTTCTGTGACTACACTTTTAAAAATGAAGGTGCCAGTGCGGTACTTTAGAGTGATGAAGGATCCAAAAAGATCCTATCATTTAGATCCGATTTATGGAGTGAAAGACTCCATAAATAATCATAACACTTAAAAAGTAGTTCTTTAATGGCATTATATGGTTTCTCGTAGCTCCATTGGCTGACCAAGCAATATTTAATTCTGGGATGGTTTCTTTGCACATGAAACTGTTTTTTTATTTTGTGTGTGTTTTGAAAAAATGGCTAGTACGTGGAAAAAAGCCCAAAAGCTTAAATATATGGTGGGCTAGAGGACACTGACAGATTCAGAAAACCTGGACTATGTTATTGATGTATGCAGCAACAGTAATTGAAAATCGTGAGTTATTGGTATTTCACACATTTGTTATCATCTGGTTATTCACTGCATGGATCCTGTTACACATCCAAATAAATGAAGACTCTTTCTGGAACCTTCATGTGGATACGTCTTTTGGGAACCAAAAATGGTTCCCCTATGGCATTACTCTGAAGAACCACTCTGGCACCTTTTTTTTTAAATAGTGTACTCTTGAATGAAAGCAAGACAAAGGAGCTGATTATGGAAGAAAACAGCAGAGGCACTACCACACTCTTAGTTTTAAATGCACTCAGGTGGCGACAGTGGATGATTACAAATACCAAGACGACCACATCACAGTGGATTTAACCTGATCCAAATGCACAAACACATTGGTAAAGAAGACATGACAACATCTTTACCATCTCAAACACATCAGGGATTTTTAAGTTGCTCTTCCAATTACTGAAGAACTTCACCATCGAGTATCCTGACAAGAAGTATTACTGCCTGGTTTGGCATGGCAACACAAAACAGGACCACAAGGTTCTGCAAAAAGTAGTGCTGTCAAATTGTGTTCACTCTCCAAATTTCCAGGACATTAAAACCAAATGATATCAGACCATGGCAAAAAAAAAAAATATATCAGAGATACCAGCCATCCCACAAATGGCTTCTTTTCTGTGTCAGGTAAATGTCTAAAGTCCAGTAAAATGAGAATGTGCAGAGTTTCCATTTGTATTGAATAAGATGTACATGTTGCCTTATTATTACCTCTCTTACATTAAGTTATTGATTCAATTACTATTATTGTTTATCATATATTTAAAATCTGCGTTGGGCTGGTGCCCTGCCCAGGATTTGTTCCTGCCTTGCACCCTGTGCTCGATGGGATTGACTCCAGCAGACCCCTGTGACCCTGTGTTAGGATATAGCAGGGTGAACAATGACTGACTGACTCACTGACATATTTAAAATTCTATTAATGATTTTTGATATTTATATACTCAAGTATTATTGTTAATTTCCTTGCATGTTCTTCTTTAAAGCGCAGTCATTTCATAAGTACATATTGTACTGCATATTTAATTTGAATGTGACAAATAAAATTTTGATTTGATTTTAAAAAAGAATTTTGATGCATACAATAGCTTAGGCTCAGTTTAGATTTTCTTGATCTGTTGTACTCTTCTACTCTTCTCTTCTGTACTCTTCTCTTTGTCCACATATTAGGAATCTTTTTGAAGCTGAAAGAACCAATTTCATAAGCAAATATCTCTTCTCAGAATAAGATGATTCTTTACCAAGCAATGGTTTTACAAGGAACCACACAACACAGTACAGTGTTGTTTTAGAACCATTATTTTTAAGAGTGTAGTTTTAAAATATGCAGTGGTAACATGGAAAATATTTAAGAGTATAAAAATATTTTTAAACATTATGGCATCAATATCAGACCCCCTGTCAACCAAACTGCATTTAAGGATGTGTGATGAAGGCATCATCCAGAGACCTATGACAATCTGTGTATTCTGTATGTGTAGTGTGAGTGGTGTAAAACAGAAGTGTTAGGATGTTGTCATGTTGGTACAAACACAAATAAGGAGTATTGCTTTTAAAACTATAGTTGTTCCCAAAACCTGTGAATGGCGTGCCCTTCTCTGAGCTCTTTTGCCTGGTCAGTTTATTCTGAGTTAGTTAAATACAGATTTAACATTACTAAGCACCTCACAGGGTTTCTTAAGTAGACTTTATAATAAAAACGTACCTTTGTTACTTTACCTGTGAACTAGAAAACTAAAATATTACTTTTCCTGCATACCATCTAGCCAATAAATGATATATATATATATATATATATATATATATATATATATATATATATATATATATATATATATATATTGCACATGGGAGGCAGTCTAAGGGCTTAACTAGAAGTAAGATGCAGAGCCAGGGGTTGATGAACGGTACTAATGCCTTTTCTCCCTCGTACACAGACCACCAGAAAAAAAAACCCTGCTAAGACTCTGTCCACATCCACTGCTACATCACGCCTTCCTACAGACACCACTTCTGCCCGAGATCCCACCCCTTTCTGTCCTTCACCCATAAAACCCTAAGGCTTCACTCTATTAGTCAGTCTATGTTTGACTCAGTTCTTTGTGACTACTTTCTTAAAGTCGATTTTTGGTTGTTGCTACATTATACAGGGTTGACTCCCCAAATCTTTATTTTTGTCCCTTTGCTTTCTTCACTATATATTTATATCCATACTAGGGGGTTCGCCCCCTGCTCGCTTTGCTCACCAAACCCCCCCGGCCTGCAACACATTGAAGCCACTTTGCATCTGCCGCTTATGTTGTGAAGAGGGGGGCTGAACACACCTGAAGCAGACGCAGTCGCTCCTCTGAAACCCCCTCTTAAACGGTGATACAATGGGAAACAAATCTGGGCCAGTTCTAGACAGGCATATTTAAGGGGGCAGACAGAAATGTGAAGGGGGCACATGGTGGTGATGGAGGCTGGAAAGGGGTGGGGTGCTCTGGATAACTGTTTTTGTCATGTCATTGGATTGCACTTCATCAGGCCTCTACCCTAAGACCTGTCCAACTTGGGTGTCCCACCTGAAGGCTAAGCTTCTGCTGGTGTAGCTCAGGGTCACTGAGGCACGCAAACCCCCTGACCACAATAAGGTGGTAATCCCTCAGGAGGAAAACATAAAAATAAAACAACAAAAAATAAAATATTCCTCATCAGATTATAACAACTAAAAACATGACATTTACCTTAATTGGATGGCCTATATCAAATATATTAGAACCCAACAATAACATTTCTCACTATTGCCAATACTAACAAAACTAAAAAGGGTAGGCCAAGTTATAAAAAAAAATCAATTCACCAAGTCTTGAAAAATAAAACTGAAAAATAGAATATAAAATAAAATAAAGAATAAAATAAAATATCCATCCAGATCTTTACAACCAACAACATAAAATTAATCTTATTGGATGGCCTAATTCTCAAATAAATTTGCAAAATAAAGTAATAATAAAATAAGACCTCTCAATATAGCCAATATTTACAAAACTAAAAAGGGTTGGCATAGTAATTAAAAAAACAATTCACCATGTCTTTCCCTACAATTCTCAAACTAATTTGTAGAACACAACAGATTTAGAACATTTTAACTTTTTTCTTCTTTTTTTGTCTTTTTGTCTTGTTTTAAGCTTGTTTGTTTTGTAAGCAACTAAACAGCTCCGCTCTCCTTTCTCCTCAATCCACTCTACAACAACAGTCCCTGTTTCCCTTTGCAAACATTCTTACAAATTCATCCATATCCAAGTTATTTGTTATTGACTTCTCATGGGCCAAGATCACCAAATTCCTCTTTCTTTTATGTAACATGGTGCGATAGGGGTTAGGACCCATGACAAAGTGGAGAAGGAACTCTCACACGATGCTGAAGACACACCAATTACCAGGGCTGTTACATACAATTTATGCAACTCAGGAAAGGCTTCCTTGTACTCCTGCAGGAGTTTACACACAGTGGACAGTTCTGTTTCCTTTGAACATTTTTTGAGCAGCATCTGTTTTGCCACAAGAATTTCATTTTTCAGACTTACAACATCTGCTACAGTGCCAGCCATCACAGCCAGAGGGTGCAACAGGGTGGGATCTAGAAATGCACTAGATTTGGGTGCAAGACTAGATATGGCTCTCATCAGGTCAATATTCTTGTGTGAAAATCTAGTTTCCATTTCTGAAATGGCCCTGTAAGGATGTTGAGCAGGGATCTTTTCAGAGACTGATGGGAGAAATGGTAGGGTCACCAGAGTCTGTATGGCCCAAAGTTGAGAGCACAACACTTTGACCCAGGTGTTTGTTCATTGTTCTCCTTCTCTTTGTTGGATGTGACTCATCCTCAGCAGGAGATGACACTACCGACAGTCATCCTCACGGATATTTTTTAAAGAGTCCAGCGCTGCACTAACAACCTCAGAAGCACTGCACAGATCAACTGACTGAGACTGTAGAATAGCATTTGCTGGTTTCAAGACACCAAGCACCTGCACTGGGAACTTTCCAATCTCAAAGAAGTGATGTTTCTTAATTTGGCATAGTAGGCCTGATTCCTCGGTGCACAGGTCAACTGCAGCATCATCATCCTCTGTCATCTCAGATAGGATACTAAGGATTTGTTCTTGATTGTCCACAGTGCACCTTGTCACCTAACCTCATAGTGACTTGTCCATCTGATCTCAAGCAGCCTTTTTAGACAAGGGGCATCGTGTTTATTGAGCACATAGTAGTGGTGAAAAAAGTTGTAGAGTGAACTAGATAGGCTAAAAAATCTTTTTGCACATGGCTCACTGTGCATGGCATGCAGAACCACTAAGTGCAGTTGGTGGTTGTAGCAGTGGATGTATGGGACATATCTGTCAAGCCTCTTTTGGAGCAGAGCTTGTACACCTCCTCTAACCCCACTAATCAGAGAAGCCCCATCATAACACTGGCTAAGTATACTGTCAGCACTGTAGCCAGCATCAGAAAGCTGTAACAGGATCTCAGAGGTGATGTACTCTGCATCAAGTTGTTACAAGTCAAGCAACCCAATAAGATGCTCCTCTGGCATGGAATTTCTGACAAACCGTATTATCACAGACAAATTTTCCACATTGCACCTATCCCTGGTCCCATCACTTTTGAGGCAAAACCCTGCAGAATCAGCACTTTCATATTTTTTCCTGACCTCTCCAAGCACCATGTCAGCCAGTGTTTGGATAATTTCATTTTGGATATCCTTAGATGTGCATTTTGAATTTTTTGGGATACCCTTAGCAACTTGCTAGCTTCTCATCCTTCTTAAGGTATATTCCATCAGTTTTAGAAAAATACCTGAAGCAATGTCATCATCATTACCCGCTGCATCATGTCTCAAGGTTTTTGCAGTCCCACTCTTGACATAGTAATGGTTTTTTCAAGTTGTGTTTTACCAACCAACATTGAATACACAGTCCCCTCGTGGCCTCTCTGCTTTTATGCTCAGTCCAGATGGTTGAAGCTTGCACATGGTTGTGGCTGGACACATGCCTCTGTAGCCCCTTGTCTCGATCAAGTGCTGCTTTCCAGCTGTTAAAACCAGTTAAGGTAAAAACTACATCCCTATCATTAACTGTGCTGCCATATTTCCGACATGGGAAACAGAAGCATGCGTCCCGCACAACAGAGTACTCCAGCCATGGTTGTGTGCGGTACCAGGCAGGACTGAACGATCTTAAGGTTGTACCACCAAATACACGTTTGGGGTAACTAGCCAGTATTGGCTGGGATGGTGTATTGCCATTTAAGTCACTGGGTAGCTGAGCGGGTTGCTTTGGGGCAGCAATTGTTGGCAGAGGTACAGGAGAAGCAGTGCCTGTTGATGCCACAGGAGTAGACATGCTAGTTGCTGTCTCTGATCATTGCTACTACTATTGGTACAGCCAGGAGCAGCGTCACACTTTTTAAAAGCTTGGGAAATAGGATGCATTTCACAGCATTAACTTTCTCTTTGTGAGCTGCTGGAAGCTGGGGAGGAAAGTGAATAAATAAGCTTTACTAAAATTGCTGTGATTACATCAGTATATGAAACAAGAAAACTGTTGAGTGCAGAGTTGAAAGCTGGGGCGGGCTTTGTGTCGGTTCTGACAGACAGACACGGGTCCTCCAGTTGGCTCTGTGCAGCAGACAGGCTCATCATCTCATTTGTGCCTTTTCCAGTGGATTTTTCAGCTACTGTAGTAAACCTTGTCCATATTCAGTTTGTGGGTAATCTATTATTTTCTTTCTCAACCTCTAAAAGTTTGATTTAAGGGGGCAGGACGTTTGTTTAAGGGGGCATTGCCCCCTCTTGCCCCAGCGTAGAGCCGGCCCCGAAACAAATACAGTTTTTTTTTTACCTCCTCTTTGCTCGATCAGCTACTGCTTTGCCACGTGATCTGCATCTCGCGCAGTGCTTCAAACATTTAAAAGCCTGTACAGCAGCTGTCTTACTCCTTTTCTTTTATTATAATTATAATTTAAAAACAGAATAAGAATCTGAAAATCTAACAACATCACATTAAAGTTTGATAAATTCTGAAAAGAATGATACCAAACATATATATGTAGGTTTTAAAATAAACTTGATTTAAAGCATGACAAAAAAGTGACATAAATATATATATATATATATATATATATATATATATGTATTTAATCACTCTACTCTTGCAACTATTACATAAAAAAATCCTCGGGTGGATCTGACCAGAACAATTACAGTATGTAGTGAAATATCTCAACAGTGTAAGATGCCTTGTTTTAACTAATGCTGAGCAACAATGACACAATTAAAATGGGGTTTTACTTTAACTGCAGAGTTGCATGGGGACTAAAAATATTTTTCAAAGCAGCAGTTGAAATTGTTCTAAACTTAGATAAAGAATAATGCATTGTTTACTTTTTTTCAAAATGAATTAATATTTACAAATTTTAGGACACATGTTGCTGTTTTATAACTTTATGTACATGAAACAGGAAGCAGACCTGGACAAGGTGCCACTCCATCACAGTACATGAAGAACTCATATTCAAATCTCTATGTATAATCTTCATTTGGATCTTGATCTTTGTTTGTCTGCGAAAGAATTAGAAGAAGAAGCACTAGATGGCAGTAGAGAGACAGCTAAAACATAGGCATTGCATTAAGAATCTCCTCCAGGCTTATACTACTGAAGACTGTAGTACTCCAGTCACACCTCAAAACACAGACATTCAAACTAAACAAATTGTTGTGCTTTAAATTAACTAAAGAGATCTTCATTTAGATCTTGATCTTTGTTGGTCTGCGAATTCCACACATGCGTAGTCCATCTTCCAGTTTAGTACGTTTTTGTTACTCACGGATGTCAACAATGTGCCGGAATAACAAAAGGGGTGGTGGACAGTGTTACGCTGGTTAGCTCCTGAGGCCATGGTTAGAGAATGAGATTGCCGAAGATAAAAGGTATGTGCAAATGTAACATATGAATGAAGGAAAGACAGTGGGTAAAATGAATGACAACGTAACAGCACATTCCGGAAATTATTATTGTTACGTTGTAGCCGGCAAGTGCTGCGCGTCTCACAGTTGTACCGTGGCTTGCTCACATGTCAGTGAAGTGATCCCTATTTATGCTTTAAAGAGCCTGGATACCTATATGCCCCCCTTTTATAACCATTGCTCCGTGTATATTGCCTTACTCTTTGGATTGCCACAAAGCAACCTGCGAGGTTGGAGAAAGGTTGAGAAGACATAGTGAGAGGAAACAATAGCTTTGTGAAAACGAGACAGACTGTGAACGGACAGAAGCAGAAATGCTCCTACGCCACCACATAATTACGACTCGGACAGTGATTCCGAGTAGGCCGTTCCTATCGAATCAATGTCCAAGGGTTTTCTTTTGTAATTTTGTTTCCCTTATAAAAAATCATAATGCTGTGCGACGAAGGGCCCAGTTCACGACTGGCAGACGCGTTTAAACAGGTAGCCCTTTAACATGCGCACATGGCTAGTATTGAAATAATTTCACTTAAAACAAATACACTTTGTAGTAAAATAACACATCATGTCTCTTTATGTGTGAAAAAGAACTGACACTCTAAAACAGATGACACACATTTCCATCCAGTAAAACACAGTTACTTCAACTTAATATAGTCATATTGACTCGATGTTTGTAATTTTTATTTATTGACGGAGACCAGATCATTTTAATTTGTTTATTCTTTGAAATTCATCTGAAAAAATTAACTGTTGTTGATCCAATTAATCTGAATTTCTTAAACTGAACATTAGATTACATGTTTAGTAAAATCCTAAGAAATCTGTATAAATTTATTTTAGAGAAACTGTTAATTATTATGATACCCATATGCATTTATATAAACTTAATTATATGATAGAATAGATACAAGAAAAGGGCTTCTGTAATCACACAACAAACAAAAGTGGTCTCTTGTAATGTACATTGAATGACAGGTTTGCAATATTATCAAAGTATATCAAAGACCCTTCTATAACCATACAAATCAAACATTTGATCTTCAAAAATATGTTCATATATAAAGTATAACTTTCCTTCACAATATATAAGAGAGTTATGATTTCAAAAACTACATTTTGTCAAAAAAGGTGTCTCTTAATCCAAAATGCTTGCCAAGAACAATATTTTAGAACTGTAGAAAATAGCTAAGCAGGTAAACTGTTAACCTCAAGGTCAAGAGATCATTCAGTTCATCAGTTAGTCCAAAATATTTGCCAAGAGCAATATTTTAGAACTATAGAAAAAGTTTAATAAATATCAATTAAACATTATATCTGATATATTATTAGAAAACAATGGTCTGGGGCTTAACCCACCTGACAGCACTGTTGGGTGACATCATAATTTGCAGGTTCATGTGACCGGTGGTCTTTTGTCAAAGAAATGTTTTTGCTCTCTTTATTCATAAACTATGTTATATCCAACAAAATCACATCTTTTGTACTAAAATGTAATACCTTAAGCACATTTATTTTCAGTTAAATCTACTTAACAATGGTTCAATAAAGAAAGTATATCTCAAGAATAATTCTTAAAGCTACAAAAGATGTTTAAGCAAAAGTCAGCCTTAACTCATTATCTGAGCCATGCTGATATTTATGTTATAGTTCAGCCAGAGTTCCTTCCCTGGCTGGGGTTTAAATTCTTGGTTTATGTATTTTTTGTTCACTTTTGGGTCATTGTTTTATGTTAATGTTACTGTCATGCATTATGTGCTTTATGTACGTTGCCTTGGTTATGTTTAATGAGTTTTGTGGGTGGTCCCCCATGTGGCAGGGGCACCTGCTAATCACTGCCAGGAACTGCTTTCCATCCCATAGTGGTTCATTCAAATGTACCTAGGAGTGGTGAGTTCTGGTGTTTTGCAGTGCTTTGCTTTTACTTTTTCACTGGACTTTAGCATTTTGCTCCCTTGTTTTTCCAACTATTAGGACATTGATTGAGTTTTGGATTATCTTTTGTGCTCAGTGGAGCTTTTTTTGTAACAGAGCATTTTTGTTATTAATACATATTTTTATTTATAAGGATTCTTTGTTGTCCTTGTTACTAGCTGAGGATTTTGATTAGTTTTGTTTCTTTATGTGGGCATTTTGTAGCAATTTTGGGATATTTTGTTACTCTGTGTAGCTATCTTGGAAGCCTCATGCCACTTAAGCCATTAGCTTGGTTTTGTCTATTTTGGAATTACTCTTTTTCTGTCTTTCCTGGATATTTTAATTTTCTTTGTTTTGGGCTTTAGTAATATATTACATTTGATAATGTTTGAGTTCTCTTGGTTATTCTTAAATAATAATTCAAATTAATTATTTACGACTTTTGTTCTCTGTGTCAGGGGTGTTGGATAGTTCATCTTTCCCTTTTTGAGATCTATCTGTCTTAGTGTTGCGAATTGGCCTCTGTTGTCTTTCTAGATCGAATTCTGAGATTTGACACTTATTTTGGAGGGATTGGGGTTGAAGAATATGATTCTGATTTTTATTTGTAAACTAGCAGAATACCCGTGCTTAAAATTTTTATTAAGAAGAAAATTAAACCTTTTTAAACTGAGGGAAAATATACCAATAATTATTTGTTAAGGATCTCTTTGTATACCACATTGTGAGTCTGGCCCTCCGGTTGTAATATGACCAAGCTGTGCGCTGAGCTTACTCTTGAGCATGCAACGTACAGTTGGCCATGTGAACAGTAATCTTGTTTCAAATCTCACAGCTTGGATTGCTGCTGTCATAATCGGTTTGAGTTTCATGGTTTGTTTCAATTACGACAGTATTTGTAGGACTTGTGTTGAAGAGACATTCGCATCTGTCAAGCGTTGTAAGTATACAACCGGTTTCATCGATAACTTCACATCAAGCTTTTGAGAGTTTAAACATTCATAAACATCAAAGTGTCCACTACTGAAATCGTCACCTGTCAATCTAAGATGTTAAAGAGACATTGGTGGTTGTCGAAAGGTGTAAAATATTTGGCCATTTCGGTACACTTGAAAGCAACAACCGAACAATTCAGCGACAGCCATCAACTCACATGCAGATGCATAGGTGAAGGGCTTAAGCATTTCACTCTTATAGTGCTCCTGTGTAGTATAATTATCTCCTGTACCGTCATCTGCCCACACCTTGAACCTGTCCCAGTCATTCAATACATAAGACAGAATGTTCCTCCGGATATCAAGAGTGAGCCTGATATGGCCGTGCAATATGTAACAAAGAGAATAGAAAAGGCAGGTGCCATCTCGGAAAGGTGCATGGAAACCACTCGGTAAGTGACAGTTCTTTGATCGATGGTGATCACCTCGATAGACATGTTAATGGGGGTAAGGTTGGAGTGATAAAGGAAATGGGTACCTGAACAATTTAAAGTAAGTCTAAAATGCCTAAACAATAACTATAATCGTAATAAATGAACAATAAAACAGCGGAGAAGCCGTGGATTAAATAAAAAGGCTGTAGTTATCAGCAGGGAGACATGAATCCCGTGGCAAAGCAAGGAAGGGAATGTAGAGACTGGAGCGACGGGCGGCCTTATATAGGCAGGCAGCCAACAACGTGGGAGGTGTTGGGATGGGGGACCGAGCTTCAGGCTATGGACGTATATATATGTATGTAAGTAGAATTCAGTTAGTGTTGGGAACCCATGTACCAAATTTCTTGAAGATGGGCCCATAAGTAACAAAGACCGTTGAAAAGTTCAATATGGCGGTCGGCATCATACCACCAAAATAAGTACCAAATTTCAGCCTTCTACCTACACGGGAAGCTGGAGAATTAGTGACATTGGAAACTTCAATATGGTGACCGACAGTGGCATCATACCACTGAAATAAGTACGTACATCGGTTTTGATAAGCGCAGGGAAGCCGCCTACCAAATTTCGTGAAGATGGGGCCATGAATAAGAAAGTTCAACATGGCAGACGTTGTTGACCGTTATGACCGTTACGCGTAGAATTTCAAAATGAAACCTGCTTAACTTTTGTAAGTAAGCTGTAAGGAATGAGCCTTCCAAATTTCAGCCTTCTACCTACACGGGAAGTTGGAGAATTAGTGACTTTGGAAAATTAAATATGGCGGCCGACAGTGGCGTCATACCACCGAAATAAGTAATGCACGTACATCGGTTTTGATAAGCGCAGGGAAGCCATCTACCAAATTTCGTGAAGATGGGGCCATAAATAAGAAAGTTCAACATGGCAAATGTTGTCAACTGTTATGACCGTTATGCGTAGAATTACGAAATAAAACGTGCTTAACTTTTGTAAGTAAGCTGTAAGGAATAAGCCTGCCAAATTTCAGCCTTCTACCTACACAGGAAGTTGGAGAATTAATGATGAGTGAGTGAGTGAGTGAGTGAGTGAGTGAGTGAGTGAGGGCTTTGCCTTTTATTAGTATAGATTCTCTATTTACTTAAAATTTAGTTAATAATTTTGATGCATGTCAGCCGCCATTTTGTTTTTTTGTGATCCATTTTGGGACTCTTGTTATTGCAGCTGCCCAAGTTGTTAGAGGCATGTCTTCAGAGGCTGTGACCCTTTAGTTACGACAGGTTAAAAAGTTGGCAAAGAGCTCACATCCTTATCTTAGCTGCAGATAAAAAAACCTACTTCAAAACTCTTGCTATGACCTTTAATTGATATAATATGCTCTTCTGGTTTTGAGTTTTGCTCTTGTTATATTTGATTATGTTTTTTGCTTCTCATTTTGGCTTCGACACACATTTTTGATCTCTTAGTTTTGATCCTTTTTTATCTATCACTTGGCTACCTCATAAATATTTGTCAGTTTAATTACATTTTGGTTTAATTAGAT